>NW_024081312.1:0-47723 GCF_003009895.1 Hyaena hyaena | reverse complement strand
CGGCCCGATTTTATCTTCCCCGGTTCGCACTCACGTTAGAAGGCTCTCTCAGTGGATTCTGCGTCTTTTTTCTCCCAATCTCTCAGGTTTTGTAAGGTTTCCAATGTCTTCGGATCTTTTCTGTGTGATGTATGGGCGCGAGTGCAAGTACGGAGCTCCTTACTTCTCCGCCATCTTGCCCTCTCCCTCAATTTTATTCAATTTTAATTAAAAAAAAATATTTTTGAGAGACAGTGTGTGTGTATGCATGTGTGCATGCACAAGCACAGGAATGGCAGAGGAAGATGGAAGGAGAGAATCTGACGCAGCTTGATCTGATTGCCATGGGATTATGAACTGAACTGAAGTCAAGAGTTGGTTGCTTAACTGACTGAGCCACCCAGATGCCCCATACCAAATTTTTAAAAAACAATATATAACCTGTGCAGCAAAAGAAGGTACATTGTGTGATGAACATAGAGATGTGCCATCTCTTCTTTTACAAGGAAGGGCTTGTCACCAAGGTGCTAGGAATACTTTTTGCAGGTGAACTTTAGGGGTCTGCCCCTGCAGGTACTGGTTTGGCTGTAGGAAGTCCCTTACCCAGGTTTACATGCTTCCTAAAGCAGACAATATCCAAAGATTGATTGGGGTGAGGAAATTAAGAGATTGCTGTTTCAACACAAGATGTGACAGGTCCCATGGGCTGTTTTAGCTCCAGAGTTCTCTATGGGATTGTCTGAAGTTGTCTTCAGGTCCACAGCCTTCAGGTCCTTCTCCTCTGTTCTATGGGAGTTAGTCCATCGCACACCACCATAAACATCCTGCACCCTCTACCTCATCTCAGAATCTGTTTACTGAAGAACCTGCCCTACGACAGGTTGTGATCTTGCTTCATGTGATTTAGCTGTTTAGAATCTTTATAAAGCAGGATCAAAAGCAAAAGAATGAGATGCCTTAATGCATATTGACAAGTAACTTTACAGCCTGATTCATGTGACCATCACTGTTTCCAAGGATTTCTATTGTTTGTTTTCTTTGTGTGCAAATGTGTGTATATACAATTTTTGTAAAATTGGATCATTTTATACATATCCATTTGTGTGTGTGTGTGTGTGTGTGTGTGGTTACACACACACACACACACACACACACATACACTTGTTTGGACTTTTTTTACCTTTATTTTGAGAAAGCAAGAAGGAGAATGAGTGGGGGAGGGGCAGAGAGCGAGAGGGAGAGAGAGAATCTCAAGCAGGCTCCATGCTTTCAGCACAGAGCCCTACACTGGGGTCAATCCCACCACCCTGGGATCATGACTTGAGTTGAAATCAAGAATTGGATGTTTAACCAACTGAGCCAGACCTTGTGTGCCTGTTTGTAGGTTTATGCATATATATGTGGGTACGTGTGTGTATATATATATATATATATATATATATATATATACTCTAGCTTACTTTTTGTAAGACTATAGTATATAATATTTACAGCATATAAAATATGTGTTAACTGTTTATGTTCTCAGTAAGGCTTCTAGTAAACAGCAGGCTATTAGTAGTTCAGTTTTCTGTAGTTACAAGTTGTATATGGATTCTTTTTTTTTTTTAATGTTTGTTTATTTTTGAGAGAGAGAGAGAGAACAAGTAGTGGAAGGGTGGAGAGAGAAGGGAATGGAGGATCCAAAGTGGGCTCAGTGCTGATAGCCTGATGTGCAGCTCAGATTCACAACCTGAGAGTTCATGGCCTGAGCTGAAATTGACAGCCACCCAGGTGCCCCTATATATGGATTTCTCTATGAATACATGGAGGGGTAGGTGGATCAGCGTCCCTAACCCCAGTGTTATTTAAGGATCAAATGTATATATTTTTAACTCAGTTATGTGAAAGCTAGTTGCAGATCTCCATACAGTTTACCCTGAAATACTTTACCATGTATGTCCCAAGTACAATAATTTTCACTCAATAACAGCAAAGCACAACATAATTTTGGTACTCCTAATGTTTAATATTGTTATAGTATGTCTAATATATCTACTTTCAAATTTCCCCAATTATCTCAAAATATACTTTTAAAAAATTTGAGATCTAATAAAAAATACACTGAATTCAGTTGCATGTCTCTTTAGTATTTTTTAATTATTTCCTCTGCACCCCTTACCCCCACCCTTTTGGTCTTTTATGGAATTCCCATTTTCAAAGTGCCAAGTCCAATTGTTCTAGAGAATGATATTCAATTTGTATTTGCCTGAATGTTTCTTCACAATTAATTGATATTACATAGGTGGTTCATCCTTCAAGGTATATTATATAAGGAGCTATATTATGCCAATTTGTTCCATTGTTGATATTTGTATCTATCAGTTTTCTTCATTGTAACGACCCTCTTTGAAGAAGCGACTTTTAATAGAGATTTATGTAGACTAAAACTTCTTACCAAGCTAAACAATTTCTTTATCTTTTACTCTTCAGCTTATTTTCCCACACCATACTAACCCACATACCATGACAAATGATAGGGACATTATCAAAAGATCTGGGGAAAGTGAACTTGTAAATGTGACATTCATCCTCAACTTGGAAATGTCCTTAGAAGTATCATCCAGTAATTTTATCTTCTTATTGTGCCCTTTTGTCATTTTATGACAGTGTCTACCCAAAATACTCGGGAAATTTCCCTCATGGATCTGAGCATTCCTAACCTCTTGTCACCTTCAATATTGCTAGTATCTGTATGTGTCCTTCCCAATGTCCAGTAAATCAAAAGTAGATCAGATGAACAGCAACATTAAGTAAATCCTAGGTATCATATTGGGGAAGAGTGGAGATAAACCTTAAAAGATAAGGCAGACAAATCTTTGCAGATTATCTCCAGATGGCTCTCTCCAAAGTTAGAAAAATGAAGTTTATTAGAGACCAGGTTAATAAGGGAAAAGAAAAAGGGCGGGGCACAAATGTAAGCAAATTGACTACAAATTTCTTTGAATAGTTCTCTGGTTCCTCCCTTTTATCACTGTTTGATCCTGGACAAGTTACTTAACTAACCTCCTTAAACCTCATTTTCCTCATCTATTAAATGGGGGATTAAAACACCTATAATGCATAATTTTTATAAGTGTTAGAAATATTGGATACTCATTTCATAACTTTCCAGCAAGTATATGAAATAACCATTACTAATGGACATTTCTATGGTGTTTTTTGGTGGACATAAAACAGTCACATCAGGTATTTGATTTGATTCTTGCAAAGTATACCCCCCCCCCCACCACCATTTTACAGATAAGAAGTGGAGGGTCACCAAGATTAGCAAAATTAGCAACTTGTCAATTTACATGTTAACAAAACATTCAAGCTGGGACCCAAGTCTTGATTTTTATCTATTCCTTTCACTAAACTAAGCTAAGAGTAAAACAATAGTGTTATTTTCCTAGAAGAAGAGAACATTTAATTTTAATGTCTCTAAAATAGGTGAATAAATAGCAGTTGCATAGTTTAGGCAATGTTGGTATTAATGAAAGGAAAAATGTCAACTTCAAATCATGGAAAGCAAACCATTAAAAAGAATTGCAAGAATCAATGTTTCTTAGAAACAAAATAATTATCTCAGCATTTCCTCAGAAGATATTATCCCCAAATATGTGTGTAAAGACCAAACTGCTATGTCTTTCTCTTTTTGAAAAGTTATAAGATGAATTTTAGGAACATGATTATTAGATGTTCTAGAACTGTTTGGCAGGAATTTGTGCTTGTATAGGATAAATTAATCTTTGTTGTTGGCTTTGTGGGCAATTGTTTATCTCAGATGAATTAATTAATTATGCAACCAATTATACAACTCTTTTAATATGTAAGCTATGTGCAGGTTTATACATAAAAAAGATGGTTTCTGTCCACATGATTGTGTAATTTATTGAAGCTAGGTAAATAAATACATATGTAAAAAATTTCAGAAAATATTTATTGAGCTCCTTTTATGCCTTGTACTATGCGAGGCCCCACAGATTAATAGCAACAACTAAAGACACAGTTATTGCCCTCAAAGAGATTATAGTTAGCTGGAGGAAAAAAATGAATACTCAGTGAAAATATATCATATACACAAAAGAATTTCAATAAAAGTTAGTTTGTAATATAGGTCACAAATATAACAAAAACATATTATTTCAGGATTCCAGAGGAAGAATTAAGGCCTTCTTTTTCTGCAGAGATCTAAAGGAAGTTGGTGAGATTTATGCACCTTTAGAACTTTTAGGTTCTCTACATCAACTATTGGGCTGAGTCATGGCCCTTTGTACGCCCCTGCCTGTAATCATGTCTCCATAGAATTGAAATTGATTTCTTATAGAGTCATCAGAAATAGCTTTTATTCATGTAGAAGACCCTTAGTTTTAGCTGAGGGTCTTTCCTTCCATATGACTTTTGAAAGAGTTCTGTCAAATTGCATGCCATTAGCAGAGTAGGGTGGACTGATTTTTTTTTTTTGTACCAAGTTTTCAGTCTCCATTTGGTTGCTTTTGTCATAGAATAAAGATAGAGTAGGGGTGAAGGTGCTCAGAGCAAGTTAGGCTGATGTTCAAAGACCATCAAGATGTGTTCTGATATCTGGACAAATGTGGTCCTTTTAGTATGACTTTTTTCTCTGATCGTCTGTTTTATTAAACAGAATCATAGGATTCCTGTATCACAGCTCTTTATGGTTTATGAAGCATTTTCTTACATTATTTCATCATACAACAACCCTGCAAAATAGGATGGGCAGCCTTTTGTCCTTATCTGACAGATGGGGAAGCTGAGAGACAGCATGTTTACTTAGATTGTTCAACATCACTGTAGAATAAAGGCCAAGCTGAGAGTCAAACCCAGTCATTTCAGGCTCCAAAATCTTTGCTGTTTTCACTCCAGCCCACCAGCTTCATGCGGTGCCATCCCAAACACTGCAGTGGCTTGTTCCCTGCTTTCTCTTTCTTTTTTTTCTCCTTTCTTTCTCTTTATCCTTTGTCTTCCTGTTTCATCTTTTCCTTCCTCCCTCCACTCTCCATTTCACATTCTTTGCCTGCCCTTTCCTTTTCTTTCATCCCTCTTCTGCCTCTTTTTTTTCCCCCTTCTGCTTGAAATTTATCACTAGACTGACACTGGCCAGCTGTGAGAAGACCCCTGATCAAGCTGCCTCCCTTTAGTGGCTTAAATTAGCAGGGCTCTTGATCTGAAAGAAGTATACAGAAAAGATTATATTCATTGTAAAATCATAAACCAGGATATGTAGAATATCTGGGTTGGAATGGAAGTTCAATCATTTCTGGGTCTTCCACTGGGCAGTTGGTTTTCTTAGGCCTAATATTCAAACTATGAGGGGCAGGGAACTGGCAGCCAAGGCAGCAGAGAACACCTTTACTGGGAGAGAGGAGGAGGGAGGTAATGTGGGTCTTTATAAATTGACACCTCTTGAAAACAGTTCCCAATGTTGTTTTCTATCTCTCCTGCCCATTTGTGGGAGAATCAGGTCAGAACAAGGCTAACTGGGAACATCTGTGTAGGAAGAATAACAAAAATTACATGTGTCTCATATGGGACACAGATGATGTGAGAATGACTTTACTGCTGGTGCTCTGTAATTACAGTCTTGGAAGAATAGCTAGAAAGCAGGACATTGAACAGAAGTCATTCTAAGCACAATATTCCCATTTTTCTTTTCTAAACATGAAGTAATGAACCTAATGCTTCTTTGGCCTATTTTGTTTCTCCCTCTTTAAAATAAAGCACTTGTTGAGAGTTGTATTTGAAACTATTTTTGGAAATAATTGGAGCATGCAATCACTTGAGTAACATGCAGAACATTTAGTCCCCATCTCTCCAGAGCTCCCAATTGTCCCTTTTGGAGTTTGCAACTCATCTTCCCATCTGTGCCTTTGGTCCCCAGGGACTAATGCAAAACCAAAAGAGATGAAAGTCTTTGGAAATCTTTAGGCTATTGAACATTGAAACCACTGGATCTGAAGTCAGGAAAATTCTGAATTCTGGGTCCAAGATCTGCTTTTAGTACTCTGTGACCTTGGAAAAAACACTTGCTTCTTCCGCAATTTCCTTATCTGCAAAATGAAGAGACTAGACTAGGATGAAATCCTCTGATTTTAAGATACCGTAGGAATAGTCTGTTTCCAAAGCCCTGCAATGTGGTAGGCCACTTGGGTAGATGGAAATCACTTTCTGGTTTATCTTTCATTGACTTTTACAATAACATTATAGTAGAACAGATGTTTTTGATGTTTAATGAATGATTGATATGAATTTCCATAATAATACTGTTTTACTGTTTTCATCCTGGTTCATTAACTGTCATTAAAGATATCACGTGACTTGTATTTTGCATGTGCTGTGATGTAATCATCTAGAAGCTGTATTCCTTCCCGCACCAAAAGATCCCCAACTCTACCATTTGAATCAATGGAGGTGTGAAATTCATTTTCAGATCATCTCTTTAGGAGATCACAAGGTCATTGGCTCTCATCAAGAACATGGATGAGGAAAACAAGATACTGGAATAGAGCTAGAAAGAGAGAAGCCAATTCCCAATGCTCCCTGAAGTTTAAATAGTCCCCCTGTGGTTTCAAGTTCAGTTCTGTTCTGCTTTTAATTTAAAACCATTCTCTACCAGGCAACTGATTTTTGCTAGTCTCTTGGGTGGTTTTCTAAGACAGATTTCACTGTATTCTACCCTTGTGTGTGCACTTAGCTCCCATTAGCAGTAATGGGTGTTATGCATGTATAGCTCCCATTAACAATAATGGAAATTATACTTGTGCATCCATAGAAAAGTATGCTCCCCAATGTTGGAATTTTTTCAGGAGGAAAAGTACTCCTCATGCAGCATTTGGCTTTTGTTTTAGGCTCTCTATTGTGGTGACAATTTGTGCTGCAGAGAATGAACACTGTGTGGAACACTGCCAGCCTCCCCATGTGCAGTCTGTATAGTATTTTTAAAAATCTTTGTTTATAATTTTTTTGGGGGTGACTAAAACAACAGTCAGGCAAAACTTGTTAAAGAGGTAAAACAGATCCAGATCATTTAATAAAGGGTCAGGGAGGGAGCTAAGTCAGTCCCTTACAGCCAGGAATTCTGGTAGGAGCTAAGTCAGTCCCTTAAAGCCAGGAATTCTGGTAGGTAATGTTACCTGTTTGAGGGTAACAAACATAGATTTGAACAGATGAAGAAAATAATTCTTCAAAAATAACTGAGTGCTATTCATGTAGACCAATACAACCTTTCTCCACACTTACATGATTGAACCCAGAGAGACCATTTCTATCATAAGACAGTGTGATAAAAAATGGTAGGCCAAAGGTGATATTATGAGGGGTTGTGAATCATCAGCATATTAATTTTGGAACAAATTATTCAAAGATAAGATATTTAACTTTAATACGAAGTCAAGAGTATGATTCATCTGTGCATCAGAAAGCACCTAATATTTAAAATGTTTTTGGATTGTCAAAGTGATGGTCTAAGCATTCCTCTCTTCTGAGAGTGCCTTTTGCTGAATGTGCAGTACTCTTGTGACAGAAACTGGTCTGTGTCTAGACTTGGATACCCCCCCACACTGCTTAGAGACATATAAAGTCAGATTATGTGTAAGGCTTGGGCTTTGGTAGGAAGGAGGCACATAAAAAGCCTTGGCGTCTTTAGGAGCACAAACTTTGGGAAAGATACACCTAAGTCCAAATGATGACTCTGTTCCTTGGGCATTCAGTTTACTTCTCTGAGCCCAGCTTTCCTCATTTGTAAAATGAAGATCATGATTCTCATCTTCTGGTCTTTGTGAGGATTAAATGAGTTCTAAAACTGCATTAGGTGAAAGACTGTTAACCTATCTAGGGAGATAAAATTTGACAATACTGGAAATCAAATCATTTCTCTAGCCAGATAATGTTGACTAGCTTCTAATTATCTCTAAACTAGTGTGTATTTTAAACACAAACTTTATTTTTTTCATTATTTAACCATAAACAAGCTTGTTGGAGCCTGAGTTTCTAATTTTAGGGGAAGGATAAGCATAACAATATTCTCAGGAAAATAATCCCAAACACACAAACTGGCCTTCCTTATTTTTAATACTAACCAAAGTTCAAAAATTATAAATGCTAAAATTTTAAGAAATTTACCGCTACAAAGAAACCGAATTTGGTTTTTTTTTGAGGATGGTGTGGACTCATGTTTTCTTTCCCTTGTTGACTCAACACTGTGATATTGAATGTGTGAGGAATTTGTAAACAATGAAGTTCTTTGTAATGTTCATACATAATTCTGACTATTATTGTCTTAAAGCTATTGAAATATGGTAAAAATATAGCTCTTACCCATTCACTTACTAGATTAGCTGATCACTTAGCGTGTTACATTGGAAGGAGAAAGAGACTGTGTGTGACCACAGGCATGATAGATACTTAATCTCCATAAACATCAGTTCCTTCATGGGCAAAATGAAAATAGCTGTGTTTACTTCATCAGGTTGTTTTGAGGAGTAAATAATACAACATATTATAAAGAAACTTCTGTGGTGTTTAATTGTTGTTTCTCTAAGGAAGCTCTCGAGAATGAAGATAACAGCCTCAGGAAGGTTAGCACAGTTGTGGGTTGTGGGCAGCCAGTGCCACATGAAGTACTTTGGCTCCTGAGGAAATATTGGGATGGGAAGGGCACTCACGCGGACTGGAAAGGCTTTAGAAGGTGATAAAGGATACATATTTTACTGATTACTCATTTTTACCCAGAGCCAACATACCAGGAGCAATAAGGACATGCTAGAGTCTTTCTAGAGTAGTCTGCCCTAAGGCTGAGAAGACAAAGCTTGTCTCTGAGAGATATCAGAGCAAAAATTCCCTCTGCATTGTCCTATGATAGATGGTGAATTACAGCCTTATCATGGATAAGGACTGCTTTGCATAATTCTTATTTTTTTGGAAGGATTCATTTTCTTTCTACCAGGAAAATTGTATTTATTAAGTAATGATTGGAGCCCCCATTTTTATGACTTGTATATCTGTCACTCAGGATTTAAAATCAAGTCTAGCTAGTCTGTACTTCCACAGGGTTGATATAATCTGTTGAAAAAATTTTTTTATTGTTTTTATTTATTTCTGGGAGAGAGAGAGAGAGAGAGCATGAGCAGAGGAAGGTCAGAGAGAGAGGGAGACATAGAATCTGAAGCAGGCTCCAGGCTCTGAGCTAGCTGTCAGCACAGAGCCTGATGCAGGGCTCGAACCCATGAACTGAGAGATCATGACCTGAGCTGAAGTCAGATGCTTAACCGACTGAGCCACCCAGGTACCCCAATATAGTCTGTTTTAAAAGTTTAAAAAAATAGCTTCTAGAGTCTGATTTTTAGTAAACATTCAACTTATGCTTTTATTTTTTTCCCCAAACACTAACTATAGCTGTGAACCACTAAAGATCTATAAACCTGGGTTTGTTGTTACTGCTTACCAATCATTGTATATAAGATTTAACTAAAGAGAACATACTGATGGTTACCAGAAAGGAAGTGGGCAGGGGGATGGGTGAAATAGGTGATGGGGATTAAGTAGTGCACTTGTTGTGAAGAACACTGGGTGTTCTATGGAAGTGTTGAATACTATATTGTATACCTGAAATTAATATTACTCTATATGTCTGTATGCTAACTAACTGGAATTTAAAGAAAAACTTAAAAAGAAAAAGATCTGTGCATGCTGATTTGCTCAGGTTGGAATAGAGTCACTGGGTGACTGGTAATCACTCTCTAAATTCTTCTTCTTTTTTTTTAAATGTTTATTTATTTTTAGAAGAGAGGCAGGGCACGAGTGGGGGAGGGGCAGAGAAAGACAGAGACACTGAATCCGAAGCAGGCTCCAAGCTCTGAGCTGTCAGCACAGAGCCTGACACAGGGCTCAAAGTCATGGGCTGTGAGATCATGACCTGAGCCAAAGTCGGATGCTCACCGGACTGAGCCATCCATACGCCCCTCTCTGTATTCTTATTATACTTTATTTTTCTTTTATAGAACTTATTTCCACCTCCCCTATATGTTTTTGGTATAGTGTCTATCTCCATGAAAGTGGTGACCCTGTTTAGTGTTCTTACTGTTTTATCTCTGTGATGTAGACTGTTGCCTGATATGTAGAGGTTACTCAGTACTGACTTGTTGAATACAGTGATTGATGAATAATTGCCTCCCTTTAATCAGTACAGTCTCCTGCATGGGTTCAATGGAGAAATAGAGAGTAGGTGTCTGTGGAGTTCCATCTGCTAGACAGACAGCGTGTTCTGACTCAGTGTCTTGGACAAAAGATGTGGATTACAATCCCTACCTTTTCCAAGAGCTTTTCAGACAGGTCAGCTGGTTTTCCTGAGCCTTGGGTTTTGGATCTATGTAAAAGGGATAAATTACTCTCATAGGGTTGCAGTAAAGATCAAACATAATAATATATGTCCTACTATTTTGTGGACTACAAATCTTTATTGGTTTAGCATGGCTTTATTGGAAAAAGGTGAGACATTTGGGACGTCATCCAAAAAGCTGTGCTCTGCTTCTGAATGCCATATGAGCTTGGGTCACATCTCTTAACTTATCTAAGTCTTAATTTCTGCACCTGGAAAGGGAGTTGTTATTAATGATCCTGAACATCCCACCCAGTTATAAAAGTTCGTGTCACTAAGGACTATATTTTTCTCTTCATGTTCCTTCCTGAGGCTTAGGATTATGTAGGTGTTTCTCCAATTTCTATGAAAATATCATAAAAGAGATTTAATGTCAGGTATTTGCTTCATTTTCTTTATCACCATTAGGCATTGTCCTACTTAGAGTGACAAATTCGCCATCTAACAGTGCTCAAGTTTTCAGTTATCTTTTACTATGACAGCCTACAGTGGCTTCAAGGAACACCATTTCCCACATAATTACTACTGTTGATGTGCGACTCAGCACATTTGACAGAGGTGGCTTGCTGTTATGGCAGGAAGGGTGCCAAGTTATAGTGGAGTCCAGCCTTTCATATTCTCATTATTCTAGCTTTGGAAAACATGTCCTTCATTCTACCACTAAATGTGAGAGAGAAAACTGCTTTGCTTGTACAGAGCACTCTATTTACAGAGACTCTCTGTGGAGATCATGACAGCCATGGACTGGATTTATGGGTGAGCTGTGCTTACCAGATTACATCTTACATCTTAGGCTGATGAAACCACAGATCACATTCATGTGTCTGGACTCTACAGAGTGGAGTCCACACATTTCTCTAGGAGGCAGCCCTGAGGTCATGGCAAGCTGCTGCAAGCATGGGCGGGCGGTGCTATAGCATGAGAGGATGCTGTTATTATGGAAGACATCTCCTTCAGGGCATTGCTTTTCATCCACATAAGAGAAGGGGAACTGCCTCTGTCTCAGTCCTAGTAGGGGTTGTTAAATGGGCCTTGGAAGTGAAGCTACAAGGAACTAGCAGTGAATGTAGATAGAAAGCTACGAGGTCAGTGTCTGGGTGGGATTTAGGTGAGATAGGTAGAGTGGCAGAGAGATTGCAAAGATCATCTGGAGTTCAAGTTCCTTAGATTTTAATCCATTAAAGTATTTTAGGGCTTGCTACAATCTCATTTCAATTTATAGGTTTAACTCTTCTTCGTTTCTCCCCAAATGTCACCCTAAATCCCAGTTAGGCAAATTTCACAGCTTGTAGTAAGTCACACTGAAATTCCTCTGTGTTGTTTTGCTCATGTGATGCCTTTGGTCTAAAGGTCTCTCTCCTTTGCCACCATCCATCTAATTCTTATACTTCTAAGTTATAGATCAAGTCCTGCCTGGCCCATTCGGTCCTATAAACCATACAGTTTTATCCTTTGTCTGAACTATTACTATATTTTATATTCATCAGATTTAATTCCTTCATAGATTATATGGCCCTCTGATGTCAGAGTATCCTTTTTTAATTTTAGCCTGTCATAATCTCTCATGAAGTATTGGAAATAAGTAAGTCCACACAAATTTATTGGTGGTAAAGTTCTAAGTTATTTTATTTTATTTTTTAAATGTTTTATTTAGAGACAGCATGAGCAGGGAAGGGTCAGAGAGAGAGGGAGTCACAGACTGAAACAGGCTCCAGGCTCTGAGCTGGCAGTCAGCACAGAGCCCGACGCGGGGCTCGAACCCACGAACCGCGAGATCACGACCCAAGCGAAAGTCAGACGCTTAACCGACTAAGCCACCCAGGCGCCCCGGTCTAAGTTATTTTTTAACAATATTTTTTCCTCTGTAATTTCAATGAATGCATCTTTAATACCCAAAACTGTGTCTTTCATTTATTTTGTTTATTTTTTAATTTTGCCTGTCTTTCATTTATTTTGAACTCTCTTCTCTTTTAAATCTGTAGAGAACCATGTAAAGATCCTAGTGTAGACCCTGGCATGTACTAAATGTTCAATAAATATTAGCTTTACCAACCTCACTTTCACTGGCTTTGTTTCTCATGGCATGGGTCGTATGTCAGCATAGAATAGGTTTCAAGCTTAGCCCTACCCACATTTCTCGTGTGCCCCACATTTTTCTCAATGGTCTCAAGGAGGAAGGGTGATCCTATTTCACCTTTCTTGGGGTCACTATCTCTTCTCTCTTCTCACTGCCACCATACTTCTTTCTGCTAGTCAGTATTATTGCCAGCCTCTTCTAAATTTATTTTCCCTTTCATCCAATATGCTGACCTCTCTCCCTGTGGAATCTTCCACAGTTCATGAGCTCTTTATCCCTAACCATAGTATTACCAATTCATTAACAAAACCATTATGAATGATAACAATTTGGGAAATTTTAAATGTATTTCTTTCTAAATTAATGGAAAGATCTTTCGGTGATTCTTTTTCATATACTTTATAGAATGCATTCAAAGTCATTAGACTTTTTTCCTCAATGCTTCCTAATCATTCCTAATTAATTTAATTTAATTAATTGATTTTTTTAAAGTAAGCTTTACACCCAATGTGGGGCTGGAACTCACAGTCCCAAGATAAGACTTGCATACTCTACTGACTGAGCCAGCCAAGCGCCCCTCTTAATTAATTTGAGATGTAAGCAGAATAAGACATTATTTTTCTGTTTAAAGAAATGTTATTTACACCAAAAGTAGAGCATGCAAAGCTGGTTGAAAAGAACCCAAAATAAAGAATTATATTTTCTTTCTTATTAACTCATTTTGGTTTTTGAAATCAGCTTGTATACTGGAATTGTTAGATCCATTTGGACTTCTGGCTTTGCCATGCCCTAACTAGGTGAACTTGGACAATTTGTTGAACTTTCCTGGGCTTCACCTTTCTCATAAATAGAATGGGTATAATATAGTTGTAAGGACTTCATGTTTTTTAAATTAAATAAGTTTTGCAAAAGACAACACAACATCCTGGAATATAGTGAGCAAGCTTGTTGCAACTCTGGAGTGATTCCGTCAGCCAGGAGAAAACTGTGCTTATTCGATAGTCCATCAATAATTTCTTAGGCAGGTACCTCAGCCTGACATTGTCTGTAGCTTTGAATTCACTGGAGTCACCCTAGCCACAGTCCTTTGGGAGTTGTAGAGCTGAGACTTTATTAACTAAACTATTTTCCTGATGTCTGGGGAGTTCCCTATGAAAACTGGGGAGATACGTGAGGAGCTTTGCCATAAACAAAATTATGAAGAAGACGATTCATGGTGTTTGGTATCTTAGCATTTACTTTTTCTATACCCATTGTTGAAAACTGTCATGTGCCTGGGTATATGTGTGGTAGCAGCTGTAGTGAATTCTAGACCTGTCATTAATTCAGTTCATAGACACAGCTTCAAGCAGAATACGGTAACTGGACACCACGGTGATAAATGACAGGGGCAGTACTGGCAAGGAATCAGGGAGCTATAACATAGAGTACTCTTCTACTCATGTATTTATTCATTCATATATTCATCTAATATTTATTGAGGGTCTTCTATGTTTTAGGCACTGATCTAGGTGTTTGGGATATGTAAGCTAACAAAACAAAGAATGTCCTTCTTCAGTAGCTCAAGGTCTAGAAGAATAGATATGCAATATAGTAGAATGGATACACAATAAAATGATAAGTGTGGGAAGATAGAAAGTATAGAAGCCTAACTCAGTCTGTGAGTCATGGAAGGTCCCTTAAAGAAGTGTTATTTAAGCCATGAAGGTAATAGCTTGAGGCAATGAGGCTTGTTGCAGAGAGAGTTAAGCATAGGGACTTGAAGCTGCATGCTGAGAATCAGAGCCTGTTAGGCAGGCCAACATCTTGTCACCCCTTAAAATGGATATTTAAAAACTATTTGTTTGATATTTATTTCTTGAGGCCAGGAAGAAATTGATTTTTCTATTACAAAAAATTATATGCAAAACACATTCACTTAGTAATTCACTTCTGCTGGGTCAAAGTAAAGTCGATATTGCAGAATTACTCAGTGAAATGTTCCCCATTCTCCTTCTTTTCTTCAGTTACTGTGTGTGTTTTGGACCAGAGAACTTCTTGGGCGGTGTTACTAAAAATGTAAAATTTAAATAATAAAATAAATTGCTTATCCCTGATAAATAGCACTATGTCACATATTATATGGTGTTAGAAATTCAACTTACTACCAACTTTTAACTGTTACTCTATATTTTGCAGAAATACTTACTAAGTCAATATGTCTGGGGAACAAGGAGAATATTTTTATTTACATTTGGGAATGCTGATTCCTTTTTCCAAGAGCAGCAGCAGTGTCAATTCGCCAGTTAAACAAAACTTGGGGGACCAAGTTAATAAGCCAATATTTCTAATGTGCTCCAGTTGGGTGAGCACCCCAGCTGGTCCAGCCTCTAATCCAGCTCTTAAACAAGTTAAGGGTGACTAGAGCATAAAGCCCAAAGTGGAGAGTGTGTGAGACAGAACTGAAAATGTGAGTCCAGTTCTGAAGGGCCTTGTACGACAGGCGAGGAATTTGCAGTTTGTAAGAAATGTGAAACCATTGAAGGGCTTTAGGGAGGGAGATGACATGACCACATCTTTGGCTTAGAAAGATCTCTCTTACTGCAGTGTGAGCCAAGGCACTGGTGAGAATCAAGACTGATAGAGGAATATGTTGGGATAATTGAGGTAAGAAATGAAAGTAGCTTGAAGGAAGAGGGAGTCAGTAAGGGTAGCGAGACACAGATGTAGGGAGTCTTGATGCATGAAGCAGGGTAGCCGGCAATGCTACAGAAGGTATTCTAAGGCGAACCTGTTGACAGATAACAAAGCTCCATGCCCTGGTCTCCAAGGAGCAGGACTCCAAGTCCATGGTCATAGGGTAAGAGTGGTAAGAGAGATGAGGCTTAAATAGGCAAGGTATGAGAGTTTACAAACTTCCCTAATTAAAACAGGGATCTGGGAGATGGAGCTGACATGCCACATAGATACTTTATTATAAAGAAAAAGGCAAGAAAAAAGGAAGGAGACAGGGAGAGGGAAGGTAGAGTTTGGGGAGGATGTGGCTAGGTGAGGGACTCAGTCTTAGAGCTTTAACTGTCACACTCCTGCATCAACAGCTCCTTGGAAAGAATTTGAGAGACTAGGATACTAATAGCTGATAATGGCACAATGTTTTACATATTCAGTCTTTGCTACCATTCCATTCATTCTCTGCACAGTGGCCAGAATTCTTAAATAGCAACCTGATCCTTTATTCCTCTGAGTAAAACACTTCAGGGTCTTTTTGAATGAAGACCAAAAGTTTTGTTACAGTTTACATAGCCCTACATACTCTAGCCCCTGCTCACCTTCTGGCCTCTTTTGGAGGTACCCTCTCCTACCTCTAGCATTCAGCCACCAGAGTCTTTTTTCAGTTAAAAAAAAAATTCTAAGCAACAGTCTGTTTATTTCCTCCAGACATGTTGTGTGCTGTAATTGAGAGTATTCTTCTCTTCACTCCCTTTTTAAGTTTTTGTCTAAATGTGGCTTCATCAGGAAAGCTCCCTGTTTATATACTTTCACAGGTACTTCATTTTTCCTTTCATAGTCCTTATAGCTGTAATTAATAATCATTTAGAAATGGTTTCTCATGTCTCTTGTCATGAGTAGACTATAAACTCCATGGGAGAGAAACCGTATTTGCTTTTCTATGATGGTATTTCTTGGTGTTCAGCAGTGTCTGGCATATATCAGTTATCAGCAAATATGTGCTAGATGAGTAGTTAAACCTATGGATTATTTTTAAGTACCCAGTAGCTATGCTTTAATCTGAAGCATTGGGTTTTCTAATGGCAGCACCAGTAGTTGCTCATCAGTAGCAGAGAAATAAGCATCTTCAAATGGGGATGGACCTTCCTAATATCCCTTAAATGATATTGCTTATGCGGTTGCCTACTTTACTTCAGAATAATGTTATCTTTGTCAGGAAAACAGCAAGTAGACAGAAAGGACAGAAATATAACTAAACTAGAATTTTGAAAAAAAGAGAATGGAGGGTAGGAAATTTGGTCATCTTTGAAACAGTGAAATCCCGAAATATAGATATCCCTAAGCAAAAGGAAGATGTTTAATAGATATTTTGCCAGCATGGATTCTTCTTTTTTTAGCTATTAGTTGAAATTTTGAGATGTTTGTTTTTCTCCTTAAATTTTTCCCCTTCTCTGTCCTCCATTCAATCAGATAACCAGTTCCATACTTTCTTGCCACATAAAAGGTTTTTGGCAGGCTTTCTTGGCTTCTATTTGTCCACTGAGGATAAATGAATTTGAAAACAGAGGAAGTTGGTATCACTGTTTGAAACCAGGAGAGACAGGAAGGTTCTCCAAGGAAAAAAGAGTTTTCTCCAGATCTGGAAGAGGTCTGCTAGTCCTTGAACAGAGGGGATGTTCACTTCCTCCCTGGAAGCACCCAAGGGTATAGCAGGAGTTCAGAGGAAATCTCCAAGTGATAAATCAGGTAGGTTAGAATCCTAGCCCTGTTAAAGAGCCCCCCGCCCTGTGCATGCCATGGAGACGGCACAGTGGTATACTTGATAAGGTCATGTGGTTGTAGAAAAATCTAGCTGTTACCAATGTGGATGGATATTTAGTGATCAATATTCTAATGCCTGGTCCTGGAAGCCTTAGAATTTCAACACAAGCCTGGACATGGGAGAAAGCCTGGAAATAACTGAGGTTGAATCTCTGACTGGGTACTCAGAATAGAAATTAGATGATTTGCAGACAATAATGAAATATGATTTTACTTGTTCATCCAATTAGGATTCATATCTGCTACTTTAAACAAGTGAACAATAATGAAAAAAATATACTAGCCTTCTTTTCCTATTTTGAAGGAATAGTTCATTTTTATTTAACAATTTTAAAATTTCTAAGTTGAGTTAAATGTGCAGAGTATTTTAAAGAGCTCAGCACCGGAACTATCTGTACTGAACTAGCTGATATCATCATCAGTAGACAGCACTCAATAGTACCTTGATGATAAGAGTAATAAATAAAACCCAATTTTAATTCATTCTGATAGTCATGTCATGCTGCATAGGGCAGGGGTGGGGAGGTTGGGAAGCTGCCCTCTTTATCTGAAAGAAAAAAAAACTAACACTGAGCACCAGTCTTCCAACAAATAGGTGATCTATTATCAGTAAAGAGTGATTATCTCAGTGAAGCACAAAACATTACCTTAAACAGAGTAAGGCAGTTAGATATGCGTCCCTCCTTACAGAAGGAAGATGCAAAGGTACTACGTCTACTGTAAGAGTATGTTGATGATGGTAATACCAACTTGACATGGGTGGAGAATTGATGGCAACAATTTGGAAACTTGGAAATTAGAATGTTGACTACTTAATTGTGTGATTTTTATTGAAACAAGCATTTCCTTTTTAATCATTTTTATTTGTGAATTCTTTTACTCATTCATTCCTTTTTTTAAAATAAATATGATATCTCATTGTGGACTAGCCATTGAGCTGGGTGCAATAGGAGGTACAGAAGTGAATGACACAGGTTAAGTCCTTGAGGCATTTTTTACTTGGGAAAGTAATAATTTGTGTGCAAGAATGACTGTAACACAGGGCATCTGGATGGCTCAGTCAGTTAAGCATCCGACTTTGGCTCAGGTCATGATCTTCAGGTCCGTGTGTTTGAGACCCGCATTGGACTCTATACTGACAATTCCGAGCCTGGATTCAGATTCTGTCTCCTTCCCTTTCTGCCTCTACCCCATTCATGTTCTGCCTCTCTCTCTCTCTCTCAAAAACAAGTGAATAAAACACTAAAAAAAAAAAAAAAAAAAAAAAAGAATGACCGTAACACAAGGCAAGTAATAAGTTTGTAAAAGACAGGAGAATGATATTCCTTCCTTCTTTTTTCTTTCTCTCTCCTTTCCTTTTTCTTCTTTCCCTTTCCTTTCTCTTCCATTTCTTTGCCTTTCCATATACTTGCATACATCATGCATAAAAGTTTTGTAAATAAGTAGGAAATACGTGGTCTCTACTGCCACCTCTGGGTGTGGACATGGACAATAGAATTTAGAGAGTGGCAAAGAGAGTGGGATCTGTGAATTTATAGGAAATAATGTTTCCCAATGTAACTAGATGTGACTTTTTTAAAAAAAGTAAAGCCACAAAGAAAAGCTGAGAGAAGGCAAAATGAAGAAAGACAGGGACAGTAATATGTTGGAGCCAACTCACATTCATGAGGGATGCTTGTCAAGTATTTAGGAGTTTTGTGAGCCAGATGTTAAGCTGTTAGTACCTTGAAATCAGTATGGTAGAAATACTTACATCTCAGAAAGAGGTGAATGCCACAAATCATGACTTAAAATGAAATAAAACAAAACCAATAAGCTGCTTTACCGACTCACCAATGGAAATGACAACTCAAAGTTTTTCACATTTCTAGTGGGCAAAATTATGGGTACTGTGTGTGTGAGCTTGAAGAGCATTTAAGGGAAGCAATAACATAATTGAAGATATACCAGAGACTGCAAAACTGTCTATGGGTGTCCAAGGACCAGGAAGCTTGTCAAGCTGAGGACAGAAAGGAGACCCTCCACTTCTTTGATCATCAGGAGTAGGCCAAAAAACAATTAAATGAATGGATAATGGACATTTGCGTAAAGATAGCGTTCACTCCATAGGCCATGCACTGGTAGTATTTGCCATGGTGTTTCCTGTTAGATAAATTTCTTACCGCAGATCTCAGAGAAGGCATGGTACACACAGTGGCCTGTTTCTACCTTATTATTATATAATGTGGACCTGACATATCATAAGCAATACTTTTATTTACTTATTTACTTATTTTATTTACTTATTTAGAACTATACACTTATACAGACACAGTAATAAACACCTAACAGATAAAGGAAGGCACAATAACAAAAATAAAAGTTCTTGCTTTCTAACTTCAATAAGATGCTTTGGTCTCATTCTAGTTTCTACGACTTTTAAAATGCAATCAGCCACACACCCCAGGGAACTCTAGTTCTTTTTGTTTAAAAAAATTAGCTATAAAGATCAAATCTAGGGGCTAGAAGTAAAGATTTTAGTATTTTATATGAGGGTTGGGGGATATGTAGCACACTGATGAAGCCACTTGAGTTATAGAGCAGAAAATATAATTTCTTTTTAAGGAAAAGATAATAATTTTATGAGGGTTTTGAATTTAACTAAGTTTCTGTTTTAGTCCTAATGTAAGACTTTTAAATCTAATTTCTTCTTCCTCCAGTAGTTTTAATGTAACTTATTGCCAAAAAAAGCACATTCTGTATCATATTTAGAAGTCTTTTCTTATTCTATTTATATCCCATGCCTCAAGTGCCCTAGAATTGGCTACTTAAACAACTCCTCTTATCATTTTAGAGGACAAACTATATGAGAAGTAAAAGAAATTCTATCCCATTTCCTGAAAAATTATAAAGGATATATAGACAGAAGACACCCAGTATTACATGTGGAATTCAAAATTTTACCTAATACTAGCCTTTAACTTCTTATTTTCATGAGTACCTTAGTCAGTATGTATATTTATATTTATCTCAGCTGTGGTAATGAATTCAATGGATATATACAAGTACTATTAGCTCAATATTATTGTATCAGTCTAATTTTTCAATTAAAGAATGTCAGATATCACATCTAAAAAAATTCCAAGAATCTTCAGAACATTTTCAAACCTGAAAAGTTCAAGTGGAAAAATTCCTGCAGGTAACACTACCTGGTTTCACAGGACTCAACTCAAAATAGACAACAGTGTATTGTATTCTAATGAATTTCATATTCAATATTATGCTTAAATTATAGTTAAATATTCTATTAATACTTAAATTCTGAGTAAAAGACTCAGAATTCCAGAAAATTTTGGCCCATTTCTAATCTTCTCATTTTCACATAAAATAAGAACAGAATTTATCAAGGTTTGGTCAAGTTTCAATTCAAATATCCTTTCCAATACATACATACATATACACATATACATGTATATATACACATACATATGTACACACCATGGTCCATGTGCACATACACATACATGTCCCAAATTGGTAATTTGTATTAATTGAATAATGCTTCCAAGATAAAATCCCAATTGCCTTATTCTTGTAAGCTGGTAAACTTAGCTCCAAAAGATCTATGAATGTAGAATATGGCTTTCCCAAAATCTTGACAGGCTGACCAGGCATGGGGCTTCCTGCTTTTGGCTTTGATCAGAAATTTGTTCTTAAGATTCTGTGATTTATTTTAAATGCTTCATCACATATTTCAAATGAGTCACCACAGAGATTCTCAGGAAATTCAACACTTTTAGGTTGACCCTCTCATTTTGCATGTTCAATTAGCATTAATTAGGAGAGATGCTGCCATTTGAGGGCCCTATGTGGTCCTGCAAGTTCATTCAAAGGTCACTTCCACCAAACACTGCAGACCTTACTTTCAGGCTTCTGGGACAATTTGTTGTGCTGTGTCATGCCAGTATTCAACATGTGGCCACTCCCCTGCTCATTCTTCTCCTGTGTTCCTAATACTAGAATTCTTGATATTTTATTAATATGACCCATTTTTAAATTCCCTTATATAATATATTATCCCTATGCTCAGTATTATCCATTTGATAACCCCTCCTACTCAGCTTAAGTAGGAAAAATTCAGTTTAGATGGAAGTGTCTGAGAAATTGACATCTATAAGCTCATTTCCAGGATGATACATGATCCCTAACAATACTGAATTGTAATGTTAACATAAGTCATCAAAAGAGGATAATTTATTCTCATAGACATAATTGTATTTAGAAGAGATGATTCTCTTGGACTGGGCCCAACTGAGATAAGGAGGAGGAAGCTGGCAATGTGCACGTTTTTTCTTGGTCTACAAATCTTGGGGAAATAATTTTCTTTTATCTTTAAAAAAATTTTTTTTAGTGTTTGTTTATTCTTGAGAGAGAGGGGGACAGAGCATGAGAGGGGGAGGAGCAGGGAGAGAGAAAAGGAGACACAGAATCTGAAGCAGGCTCCAGCTTTGAGCTGTCAGCACAGAGCTGCATGCGGGGATTGAGCCTACGAACTGCAAGATCATGACCTAAGCTGAAGTCAGATGCTTCATCAACTGAGCCACCCAGCTACTCCTTCTTTTATCTTTTCATTCATTTTTTTTAAATCGTTGACTTTTTGAATCTCAATGAAAGGCTGACATTTTTAAATAGAAAAGGGGGTGGATGTTCCTTCCCATTAATAGATGGTGAAAGGATCTTTTAAAACAGGGGCTGGCAAATTACAGACAGTGGGGCCAGATATGGCCTGCAGCCCATTTTTGTATGGCTTGTGAGCTAAACAAGAGTTTGTTTTGTTTTTTAAAGAGTCACACACACACACACACACACACACACACACACACTCACAGGGATCATGTGTATGTGAGCTAAACAAGAGGGGTTTTTGAATTTTGTTTTGCTTTTTAAAGAGTAACACACACAGACATACACAGTGATCATGTTTGGCCTGTAAAACCTAAATTATTTAATATCTGGTCTTCTATAGAAAATGTTAAGAGACTCCTGTTTTAAAATAGTCATAATAAAATGATAATTTAAAATAATTTCTATGTGACAGATACATGGGATTTTACATGTTTTAACTCACTGAAATCTCATAAGATCTTTAAGTGCATCAAGAGTTTAAATATTGTCCCCATTTTGGAGATGAGAAAACTGAGGTATGAAAGGTTAATATCACATATCTTGTAAGGGTCAGAGATGATATTACATAAAGGCAGCTGGGGACTGGAGTTGTATTTATAACCATTATACTGTACTGCTTCTGAATGGGATTTGACATTCATTGTTTATTACATGTTTATGCTTCATTTTGAGGAGTGTGCATGTGTGCACATGTGCCCATGTGTATCTCACTCCTTGATACCATTCTGCAGTTAGTCAAAATAAAATGATGTAATTGGAAGAACAAGGCCAAGTATACAAGTTCCTTTAAGTATATAAAAGCCATAACTACTGCACACAAACTGGCTATACTGTGCAGCAAAAACAGCAATGCTATCAGTTGGTTGAGACAATCCTCTTGCTCTTAAATCCCTGTGAAGTTGCCCGACTACTGATAATACTACTTGATCTGGGTGATGACTCTTCAGGGCACTAAGCTTGACATACAATGGTTTTATACCTTCTTGGTCCCTTACGCCTGCTCTCTCTCAAGATTTGTGCTATGTGCCTGTCTGCCCAACGTTTGAAATTACTGTAATTGGTAACCCTCCCAGAGCATTCCTCAGTGCTGCTGCAAGACTAGAGAGATTAAAGATAAATTTGAGGCTTGCCACCCTATTGGCAGGCTAGGCTTCAGGCCTGCCTGAAGCATATCTCAGCAATAGCCAGTTTGGCATTCTTTCTAGTTCCTTTTCTTCTCTTTCTCTTGGTCTCTCTACCTATCTACTCAGGGAGAGGTTTTGATTTGTTATGAGAAGAGTTCCTGTCTCTATTGTAATTTTCTCCTGTGCATATCCCAAGTTCTGGACCCCTCAGTTACAATTCCTTTACTGATTTCATTTTACTTGCCTTTGGTTTTGCAGGTATGTGTTAAAATCTTTAGCTTGCCATTATATTCTTGGTGCTTCATTCCTTTTATAGCATTGTTTTAAGAGGACTTTGGGAGGAGAGGAGAAGTACATATGCACTGGCTCCACCATTCTGAACCAGGACTTATCAAAATTTATGTGTCAAGAAAATACACTTGGGGATATACTGATAGGTTTCTTTCCACTTTATACTTTATTGTATTTCTTCTCCTATATTTTGGGAACTTCCGCATCAGTCCTGAAATGATAAAAATAAGAGAATCCAAGAAGCAATTTTTGATTTTAAGTTCAAAAATCCATGTTGTAAAACAGAAAACACTTGGACAGTTATATTATTTTCCCATCTCTGGACTAGACAAGGGGTGGAAATGCAATGGGAAAGGAAAGAAAAGGGGCCCGTGTGAACTGGGATCAAGAGATCCCTAAACTCTATGCAAGCCAGAACTTTCTGTGGCTTTTTCCTGGGAGATGTCAGGGACTGGGGCTATTTCTGGACACCATCCAGTCTCTATTCCAATGAATGGCATATGTTGCCTTGATTGAGCAGGTGCTAAAAGTTCTCTTTGCTCCTGTTGGTGAGGCTCACCCACTGGCAGCAGTCACAAAAGTGCTTGTTTATCTTCCAGAAGGGTTGAAGCCCTGAGGTTTTGTCTAGCCTATAAATAGTCCAGTCATTGTGAATAGCCTCACTTTCATGACCTCAAACTTTAAGCCAAAATAGTGAAGAGTGTGGTTCCAATATTCCTAGGAGGCAATCTTGGAGATGGTGTTTATCAGTTAATAGCTGATACACTTAAGCAGGTTTTTTAGAAGAGTTTAATGACATTATGAAGGTTTAGACAGGTTTAGAAACATCAGCAAAGGTAGCACAATACCCCATGGCTACTAGCTACAGCATATTTACCTTCCTAAGACCTGAAGGGTCAACGGGAGAAAGTGGCTTCCAGAGCCTAGAGAGGGTCTCTTTTTAAAGAGGGATTGAGAGGTGCCTGGCTGGCTCAGTTGGTTAAGCATCCGACTTCAGCTCAGGTCATGATCTCATAGTTCATGGTTTGAGGCCTGTATCGGGCTCTGTGCTCACAACTCAGAGCCTGGAGCCTGCTTCGGATTCTGTGTCTCCCTCTTTCTCTGTCCCTCCCGCCTTCATGCTCTCTCTGTCTCTCAAAAATTAATAAGTGTTTAAAAAATTTTTTAAAAAAGAGGGGTTGAAAAAAACCTCTTTCTTTCTTTCTTTCTTTCTTTCTTTCTTTCTTTCTTTCTTTCTTTCTTTCTTTCTTTCTTTCCTTTCTTTGTTTCCTTCCTTCCTTCCTTCCTTCCTTCCTTCCTTCCTTCCTTTCTTTCTTTCTTTCTTTCTTTCTTTCTTTCTTTCTTTCTTTCTTTCTTTCCTTTCTTTCTTAAACCCAGCCTTTCTCAAGTTTATTTGACTAATCCTTTTTTTCATGTAATATCTGTTACCGTCTTGTGGAACTTTGGGAAATGCTGGTATGGATGTATTCTTGCCTAATGAGGTAAACTAAATGATTCCTCTTGACAGTATTCCTAACTTTATGGTTTTATGAAATTTCTAGAATTGGACCTGTCATCCAAAAAGGCCAATTTAAAAAACAGCCTTAGCTAAACTTTCAGTTTCAGGGTTGTTATTCTATGCTTTATAGCTGCTCTTTATTGGAGAGTAAGGGACTGTGTCAAAGATTCATTCTTAATGAAGCAATTTTCTAATTTTATATTATCTTGCTTTTCATATTTACCTATGGTTTTCTGAAAACTTGTGATTTAGAGGAAAACTTAGAATATGTTACTAAATTCTTGGCTGTTGCAGTGCTTCATATATGCCAAGATCTGAAAATGTGTAATAGTTTCATAAATATCTTTGAATAACAGTACTGTATCGCATTAACAGAGGAGGATAATTTCTTTTTTATTTCACTGGGCATACGTAGCAAGTGACTTTATGCAAAATAATTTGTGTTAAGGTCAAGTGGGAATTGAGGATAAAGGTTTTGGATCTTTCTGGCTTTTGTGACTAGATTCAAAATAATCAGTGGGAAGAGGGGAATCAAAGGCTCTTTCGGCCCCAATTCTCCTAGTTATCCTTAGTATCTGGATATTCTGTGGGCAGAGTTGATTTAAAGTCTTTCAATATGTCTCTTTTGCTGTCTGTAGTCTGAACAAGAAGTTCTGCCTTGTGTATTTTTAAATTTTGTTTTCTAAATATTAAATTCTTTCCTTGCTCAGAAAGTTCATTTAAGAGGGACAAGTCTGTTACTTCACAGATACTTGTAAAGTAAGTGATATATATTTAATGTGTTGGGCATCCAGAACTCTGAGGAGAATGGACTTTGTTCTTTTTCCATTACTGTAGGAAGCAGAACACTTACGTACCGACCTTAGCCCATGTGTGACCTGCATAGACCAAAGGGTGCAGGATTACATGGTAGTGATGAGACCAATTCTCTGACACATGGATTATGTCTTTCATAGAGAGAAATGATCACTGTTTAAGGGTAGGATAGTGTAACAGTTGAGAGAAATAGTGTAATGACAAATATTTAAAAACCAGCTCTGGTCAGGGAGGAGGTGCTACGAATTTTCATAATGTAAATATTTCTCTCACAGCCACTTTCAAGTTACAAACATGACATCATTAAACATGGACTTGGAAAAAGATGTGCAGTGACCACCATCACATAGGGTTTCCACCACGCAGATGCAAAGACATACATAAACTCAAGAGCACTGATAATACTCAAGTACAGTTAAATAATGAGGAAGTAATGTGTTTTGACTACTTATCATCTTTGTTTTCAAGTAATTCATTTAATTGTAAGTTAATATAATTTGACTTTTACTAATGGCTATGTTTAACAACCAATTCAAAAAAGTCCTAAAAACCTAATAATTGGCTTTTGTGAGCTAGTACCAGGTGTCTCCCATACATCCTTGGATAAGAATAGAAGATTTAAACTTAGACAGTTCAGAATTTGATTCTTTGCTCTGCCACTGATAAGCTGTGTGGCCATGTGAAATTTATATTTCTTCCTTAAGCCTTAGTTTTCACAAATGAAAAGCTTAAGAGCAAAAATTATATCTACTTTGCATAGTTGTTGTGAGGATTAAATAAAACAATAGCCCCTCCTCTTTTTGAAAGTAAGGGCCCCATGGCTGAAAATTTCACAAGGTCCCTATTAGAACTGTGATCACAAAACATTTTTTTTCAAGAGAGAAAGATATTAAGAGGAGTGTGCTCAGCTCCACCTAATGATGTAATTTGCATAATTCAATGGAAGATAGGCAGACTTCTTTAAGGATTCAGACTACACTGTCACTGAGAATGAATATTTTTCCTACGAATATCCTCCTGCGTTTACTGGTAAAATTGCAAAGAAGATCCCACTTCTTAGAGAGTTTGCACATCCACTGCAGTGTTTTGTGAGAACTGTAGACTAAAGCTTCTTTTTGATTCCTCCTTTACAGATTCTGTACAGGAGAAGGAAGATTCCTCCTTTACCAGATGGTAGAAGTGGGTGGAGAGTTAATAGGTGAACTTAGAAAAGGAAAGGGGGTGATTGAGGAGATAGGTGTAAATCTGAGGGTGGGGAAGACTAAAACAAGAACAAAGGTCAGCAGAAGCTTTATATTGATGAAGTCCCTGAGGTTCAGTAAGTACCATGAGCTTTCATTATGGTCTGTTTCACTGAGAAATAATTTCTTTTTACACTGTTTAACTAAAAATGTGTGTTTTTACATTTTTTAAAATGTTTTATTTATTTCTAGGAGAGAGAGAGAGAGACAGCGGGAGCAGGGGAGGGTCAGAGAGAGAGTGTGTTTCATATTCTGAAACAGGCTCCAGGCTCTGAGCTGGCAGTCAGCACAGAGCCCGACGCAGGGCTCGAACCCACGAACCGCGAGATCATGACCTAAGCGAAAGTCGGATGCTTAACCAACTAAGCCACCCAGGCGCCCCTAAAAATGTATGTTTTTATAAATTGTTTCTAATAACTTCACAGAGCATCAAACAGAACATGAAATAGAAAGAATGTGACTCAAACACATATTCTGAAAATAAGCTAAAATGATCAAACTACTGTGGATTGTGGCTTGTCTATTCCCAAACTAAAGCTTATATCTATTGTTTTCTTTAAGCCATTTTTAACAAGACAGTCATTACTTACAACAGACGAGTTTCCAGACCAGATGTGTATAATGAGAACCCTTGAACATCACAAAGTCTCCACAGAGCACAAGAAATCTATATTTACGTACTTGAATTAGAAAAAGTAAATCAATTACAAATGCCTCTACACTAATGTCTTGAATAACAGATAAGAAAGAAAGAACATTCAGTATTATTTTAAAGAGCTTAACAAAAGTAATTAAGATTATTAAAATTTTAAGTGAAAGACATTTGCCCTTCAGAGTTCACAATAAAGGCTGGCTTCCTTCAAACTGTTAAATTTGATCCATTTTTATGTGAACAGTTGGGAAGTGTTAAGATGAAAAAAAGTAAGTGTGACATATCTGAAACAGTTTAAGAAAAATTAACTATAATAATGTGAAAATGTATAAAAAATGAAATGGTAAATAAAATAGAAAAAAAGGACACCAAATACTAATTCATCTTTCTAGCTTCTAAACTGGATACAAAACACTGATTGATTAGTAATTATCAGGCCTTACTGTTTTAACAACAACAAAAAGCCTGATGAGTGTTTTTTAACTTTTTTGCCTACTGAAAGCCACCTAGAGATTATGGCTTTAAATTTTAAAAAAAATGAAGTGAGTTCTGGAAAGTGGTAACTAACTGCTGAAAAACATTAGCGATAAATTGTATGACAATGCAGCCATTAGGAAAGATGGGGACAAAGGGCTGTAAACACTTTTTAAGAGCTTTAATAAGTAAGCAGAATATGTGCCGCACCAGCTCATTTCTTTAATCTTGTCAGAGAAAAAGCTGCTGTGACAGTAACTGAAATTGTTGACTACCCTAGTATTTTGCAACAGCTCTGCTTTCAGATTCATCTCATAGATAAGAGTATTTTACACAATGGGGTATTGTAAACACACATGCAACCTAGAGTTTCATTTAAAATATCTCAATGTAGCGGTGCCTCGGTGGCTCAATCCTCTAACCACCTGACTTCAGCTAAGGTCATGATCCTGCCAGTTCATGAGTTTGAGCCCCATGGTGGGTTCTGCACTGACAGCTCAGAGCCTGGAACCTGCTTCAGACTCTGT
Source organism: Hyaena hyaena (assembly GCF_003009895.1). NCBI lineage: Eukaryota > Metazoa > Chordata > Mammalia > Carnivora > Hyaenidae > Hyaena > Hyaena hyaena. Next base: position 19,435 of record NW_024081312.1, on the reverse strand, counting down.
GTCTCCCTCTCTCTCTGCCCCTCCTCCACTAGTGCTCTGTCTTTCTCTCTCTCAAAAATAAATAAGCATTAAAAATTTAATTTAAAAAAATCTCAAGAGTATCGCTCTATTACAAAGTTGCTTGAGCCTTGTGTGATAGATATGATATCTTAAGGATCGAAAGTATTTTTTTCTAAGAGTTAGAGCATGTCAACAGTTTGTTGAAAAAGTTGAGGTATTTAATTGTGCCATTTTAACTGGTCTTCTGAAGATATTTTGGGAACAACAAACAAGTGGGAAATTATAGCTTCCTGATTGGGAACTATATAAAAAGTATCATATTTTATCATCTTTAAGTTTTCTTTAAGAATTGAGAGAAAATACATATACAAGATAATAGAACCTGAATCAAATGCAGTGGAGTTGAGTGATGACACTAATAGAAATTATTCTGACATTGAGAAGCAAACAGTAACAATTTGTCAGGTGATACCAAAATTCAGTAGGAGGAAGAGATAAAGTTCAAATAAAAGTACCAAATAGGTTCTTTTATTGTTTGATATCCAATTAATGAAGAAGGATAAACTATGTGAACATACTGGGAAAGATGTTTAAGATGAAATACTGGTAATCATGAAAATGATAGCATTTATAATACCCCATTGCATCAATAGTAACTGGGAAATGATCTGTGGATTCAAAGAAAGTAGAAATGCTTTGAAATGCTACAGCTCCTAGGGAAAATAAACTGGATAGAATATTTTCATTTAGGATAGAATAATCCTAAATAATCCTAAAAACTTAAATAACATGATCACTTTCATTGACAGTTTTCCAAAGTTTCTTTTTCATAGATGAAGACAAAAATTTTTTCTAGCATTAAGAACAATGCAATCAATCATGCTAGAGGAAATACTGAATGATCTCCTTATTCTCTCTAGAAGATACACTAATTTTAAATTTTTCATTATACAAAGAAGTGATAAAAATATGCAGCCAAAAAATATTAATGACATCCATTACTACAGAGGTGTGTCAGGCAGGAGATCAATTATGTGTATTAATTTTTATGGGCTTTCTGGTATTTGCCAGTCTTTTAAATTTTTTAATTTATTGTGATTTCTTATTCAGAATAAGATTATGTATTAAACTTCATGCTTAATAATGTAGCTGTAATTTTGTATTAGTTTTCTTAAAGAGAGCTCCCCAAGTTATACAAGATCCAAGCTTTGATGTTGTTGGGTTTTTTGTTTTTTGTTTTTTTTTTTTAATATTTTTATTTATTTCTAGGAGAGAGAGAGAGAGACAGCATGAGCAGGGGAGGGTCAGAGAGAGAGGGAGATACAGACTCTGAAATAGGCTCCAGGCTCTGAGCTGGCAGTCAGCACAGAGCCCGACGCGGGGCTTGAGCCCACAAACCGCGAGATCATGACCTAAGCGAAAGTCGGACGCTTAACCGACTAAGCCACCCAGGCGCCCCTNTTATTTATTTCTAGGAGAGAGAGAGAGAGACAGCATGAGCAGGGGAGGGTCAGAGAGAGAGGGAGATACAGACTCTGAAATAGGCTCCAGGCTCTGAGCTGGCAGTCAGCACAGAGCCCGACGCGGGGCTTGAGCCCACAAACCGCGAGATCATGACCTAAGCGAAAGTCGGACGCTTAACCGACTAAGCCACCCAGGCGCCCCTACAAGGTCCAAGCTTTGAAAACCTGTGTCTGACTTTGCTTATATGGTGGTGCTGAGGAAACCAAAGGAACAGGGAAGAGGCATAAGTTGTTTGCTCAACAACTTGGACATCTTTGCTGATGCTGAAGGAGAGGAGAGACACAGATCCAAGTATCCATTGCGGTGATTTGCAACAATCCTCTGCGCTGAAAGCTTGGCTTCTGGAATCAGATTGGGTTTGTGGCTCTACCACCTAATGGCTATGCAACTAGAGCAACTCAGCTTTGTCTTTTTCTTTTGCAAATGAGGATAGTAATATATCTCCTAATTCAGTTGTGAGGATGAAATACACGAAGGAGCTCAGTATATGTTTAAATAAGTGAAAGACAAATAATACATACAAACACCAGAATGCAGGAGAGGGTGAAAAAACAGCCAGGTGGAACTCTAGGAGAAACATGAACCAAAGAGAAAGGCATGATAGGAGGGCAGTGAGAAAAGATCTGGAGGAAGAATTGTTCTTAAATGAAGTCCCATATTAATGGAATTCTGCATTTCAAAGTGAGCTGAAGGTTGGGGCGCCTGGGGGGCTTAGTCGGTTAAGTGTCCGACTTTCGCTTATGTCATGATCTCGCGGTTTGTGGGTTCGAGCCCCGCGTCGGGCTCTGTGCTGACTGCCAGCCCAGAGCCTGGAGCCTGTTTCAGAGTCTGTGACTCCCTCTCTCTCTGACCCTCCCCTGCTCCCACTGTCTCTCTCTCTCTCTCCTAGAAATAAATAAAACATTTAAAAAAAAAAAAAAAACAAAGTGAGCTGAAGGACACTGATTTCTACTCTGTTGAAGCCTCTGAGATGAGGGTGGGTGGTGAGTATGTAATTTATATATTTCTGAGTCTGCTGATTCTTGAGTTCTTCACAACATAGCTATCCTCTTCATATGAATTCTCTCCTTGGGTGCCAGAATGACTACACAGTGATAATAAACCTCCATCCTCAGAGGAAAGAGAACCTTTCCTCCATTTTCTCTCAGGCGTGGGAGAGAACCCTGAAAAACCAGCCAGCAGTCGAGAGGCTACCCTGGGACGTTTTGGGAATGGAATATAATTTGCTCTAAAACACATGGCACTGGAAGCATATATGAAGGACATGCGACTAGCCCAGCTATGGATTGAATGTGTGTGTTTCCTCATATTCATATGTTGAAATTGGAATCCTCAATGTGATGGTATTTGGAGATGGGGCTTGAGGGAGGTAATTAAGTCATGAAGGTAAGAGCCCTCACAATGGGATTTGTGCCCCATAAGAAGGGATGGGAGAAAGCTTGCTTCTTCTGCTCTTATCTATGAGAGGATATGGTGAGAAGGCAGCCATGTGAAAAATAGTAAGTGGCTCTCACTAGATACTTGATCTGCTGGCACTCTGGTCTTGGACTTCTCCACCTCTCAAAACTGTGGCAAATATATTGATGTTGTTCAAGACATTTGGTCTATGGTGTCTTGTTACTGCAGCCTGGACTGACTAAGGTCTCTTTCTTTCAGAGCCTATATTAGGAAAGCAGGCCCTTAAGGCAGTCCTAAGAGGAAAGTACATTGCTCTCCAGGCCTATTTCAAGAGATTAGAAAAAGCTCAAGTCCAAAATCTAACAGCTCACCTAAAGGAGCTAGAGGCAGAACAACAAGAACGCCCTAAACCCAGTAGAAGAAGAGAAATAGTAAAAATTAGAGCAGAAATAAACAACATAGAGACCAAAGAAACAATTGAACAGATCAATGAAACCAAGAGTTGGTTTTTTGAAAAAGTAAACAAAATTGACAAACCTCTAGCCAGGCTTATCAAAAAGAAAAGAGAGAGCACCCAAATAGACAAAATTATGAATGAAAATGGACTTATTACAACCAACCCCTCAGAAATACAAGCAATTATCAGGGAATACTATGAAAAATTATATGCCAACAAATTGGACAACTTAGAAGAAATGGACAAATTCCTAAACACACACTCACTACCAAAATTCACACGGGAAGAAATAGAAAACCTGAACAGACCCATAACGAGTGAAGAAATCGAATCAGTGATCAAAAATCTCCCAACAAATAAGAGCCCTGGACCTGATGGTTTCCCTGGGGAATTCTACCAGACATTTAAAACAGAATTAATCCCAATTCTTCTCAAGCTATTCCAAAAAATAGAAGTCGAAGGAAAACTCCCGGACTCATTTTATGAAGCCAGCATCACTCTGATTCCCAAGCCAGACAGAGATCCAACAAAAAAAGAGAACTATAGGCCAATATCCTTGATGAATACGGATGCAAAAATTCTCAACAAGATCCTTGCAAATCGAATCCAGCAGCATATCAAAAGAATCATCCACCAAGATCAAGTGGGATTCATTCCTGGGTTACAGGGCTGGTTCAACATTCGCAAATCAATCAATGTGATCCATCATATCAATAAAAGAAAAGATAAAAACCATATGATCCTGTCAATAGATGCAGAAAAAGCATTTGACAAAATACAGCATCCCTTCTTAATAAAGACTCTCGAGAAAGTTGGGATAGAAGGAACCTACTTAAACATCATCAAAGCCATCTATGAGAAGCCTTCAGCTAACATCATCCTCAACGGGGAAAAACTGAGAGCTTTCCCCCTGAGATCAGGAACACGACAGGGATGTCCACTCTCACCACTGTTGTTTAACATAGTGCTGGAAGTCCTAGCATCAGCCATCAGACAACAAAAGGAAATCAAAGGCATCAGAATTGGCAAAGAGGAAGTCAAACTTTCACTCTTCGCAGATGACATGATACTCTACATAGAAAACCCGACAGACTCCACCAGAAGCCTACTAGAACTGATCCAAGAATTCAGCCAAGTTGCAGGGTACAAAATCAACGTACAGAAATCGGTTGCATTTTTATACACCAATAATGAAGCAACAGAAAGAGAAATCAAGAAACTGATCCCATTCACAATTGCACAAAAAACCATAAAATACCTCGGAATAAACCTAACCAAGGATACAAGAGATCTGTATGATGAAAACTATAGAAAACTTATGAAGGAAATTGAAGAAGACACAAAGAAATGGAAAAACATTCCATGCTCATGGATAGGAAGAATAAATATAGTTAAGATGTCATTACTACCTAAAGCACTCTACACATTCAATGCAATTCCAATCAAAATTGCACCAGCATACTTCTCAAAACTAGAACAAACTATCCAAAAATTTGTATGGAACCACAAAAGACCCCGAATAGCCAAAGTAATACTGAAAAATAAAACCAAAACGGGAGGTATCACCATCCCAGACTTCAGCCTCTACTACAAAGCTGTCATCCTCAAGACAGTATGGTATTGGCACAAAAACAGACCCATAGACCAATGGAACAGAATTGAGAACTCAGAAGTGGACCCAAAAGTATACAGCCAACTGATCTTTGACAAAGCAGGAAAGAATATCCAATGGAAAAAAGACAGCCTTTTTAACAGATGGTGTTGGGAGAACTGGACAGCAACATGCAGAAGAATGAAACTAGATCATTTTCTCACACCATGCACAAAAATCAACTCAAAATGGATAAAGGACCTGAACGTGAGACAGGAAACTATCAACACCCTAGAGGAGAAAGCAGGAAACAACCTCCTTGACCTCCACCGCAGCAACTTCTTACTTGACACATCCCCAAAAGCAAGGGAATCAAGAGCAAAAATAAACTGTTGGGACCTCATCAAGATTAAAAGCTTCTGCACAGCCAAGGAAACAACCCAGAAAATTAATAGGCAACCAACGGAATGGGAAAAGATAGTTGCAAATGACATATCAGATAAAGGGTTAATATCCAGAATCTATAAGGAACTCACCAAACTACACGCCCGAAAAACAAACAACCCAGTGAAGAAATGGGCAGAAGACATGAACAGACACTTCTCCAAAGAGGACATCCAGATGGCCAACAGACACATGAAACGATGCTCAGCATCCCTCCTCATCAGGGAAATACAAATCAAAACCACACTGAGATACCACCTCACGCCAGTCAGAGTGGCTAAAATGAGCAAATCAGAGAACTCTAGATGCTGGCGAGGATGTGGAGAAACGGGCACCCTCCTACACTGTTGGTGGGAATGTAAACTGGTACAGCCCCTCTGGAAAACAGTGTGGAGGTTCCTCAGGAAACTAACAATAGAACTCCCTTATGACCCAGCAATAGCACTGCTAGGAATTTACCCAAGGGATACAGAAATGCTGAGGCATAGGAGCACATGTACCCCAATGTTCATAGCAGCACTCTCCACAATAGCTAAAACATGGAAAGAGCCTAAGTGTCCATCAACAGATGAATGGATCAAGAAGATGTGGTTTATCTATACCATGGAATACTACATGGCAATGAGAAACAATGAAATCTGGCCATGTGTAGCAACATGGATGGACCTTGAGGGTGTTATGCTGAGCGAAATAAGTCAGGCAGAGAAGGACAAATATCATATGTTTGCACGTATAGGAGGATTAGGAGGAACTTGACGGAGGAACAAGGGGGAGAAGAAGGGCGGAAATGGTGGGGGAAAGGGAGAGAGGCAAACCATGAGAGACTCTTGAATGCTGACAAAAACTGAGGACTGATGGATGTGGGGGGGAGGGGGGGTGGGCATGGAGGAGGGCACTTTGGGGATGAGCACTGAGTGTTATGTGGAAACTAATTTGACAAACTATTTGTAAAAAAAAAAAAAAAGAAAACTATAGAATAGCTTTGAATAGCTTTATTATACTAGATTCTACTCATTGATTTTAATGCTTGCTTTTCATATTTTCTAGCTAGGTACATTATGTTAATAACATATTTCCAGATAGTGGTTATTTTGAAAAGAAGATAATTTAGGTATGTTAAACATCTTTTTAAAAAGTAATCCTCAATATAATGTATATAAAATTGTTTCAGATAAGATCATTTTAAAAACTGTACTAATATCTTAACATAATACCTGCCAATAAATATTGATGTTAATAAATACTTGGTCCTTAATAAATGCTTGATAAAAAAAAAAAAAAAAAGGAAAGCAGGCCCTCCCTCGCCTCCAAGGAGTGACCTCTCCTAAACCACTCCCACCAACAATAATAACAAAATGACAACTAATATGATAGAGACATGATTATGTGCCAACCCCAGGGTTAACTATTAGAGATGCATCATCTGGCTCCACAGACACCGCGCCCTCCCTTTCTCTGAGCAGTGTCCTCTGGCACAGAGTGAGAAAGTGGAAGGTTTAGATGCCTTCCTGAGATTTTCACTTGGACAATTTTCCTCAGCAGCGTATGCTTCTCTCAAAATGTCCACATCTCCTGAGCCACCATCACCATTTCTGTTGGTGAACTTTTTGAACACTTACTATGTGCCGGGCACTGTTCTAAGTGTTTGAAGCATATCAATGAACAAAACAAAACATTGCAAGTGAAGTTTTGATTTGGTATATATTTGGTAGATACTTTCTATGTTTTTGTTTTTGTTTTTTTTTTTATCTTTGCCAAATTTGTAACCTCCCACATTCACATCTGTTCTGGCTTGGTATTAAATTATACATTCATGTTATTTCTTATATTGCCTTTTAATGAAAACATGTCTAATCGGAATAAATACAGTTAAAACTACCAGTAACTTCTGTGTATGACATCAGATTTCAGGTATGAATATGCCTTAAGTATTTCTTAGATTATATAACCATGTTACACAGACATGGCATACTCTATGGTTCACTGGAGACTTGTTCTATTTAAGGGTCAACTAATGCTACTTGGGAGCATGCAGTGATTCTGAATGTTATATTTCGTCTAATACTCTGTTCTTATCAGTGACCATTACTTTCAGGTTAGTGGAGTCTTTCCCTCTAGGCAGAAGCTAAAAAAAACCCCCAAAACTGTTGGTTTATACATTGCTCCAGGCTCATCCCAGAGAACTGTGGAAAATTGCAGTTTTCTTAATCAGGTTGAAAAAAAGCATGTAAGCAGAAATAATATGGCTATGGTTAATTATAAAACCTATATTGCTGTTAAAAAGTCTCCTTCAGATTTTTAGAAAGCAGGGCAAATAACTGAGAAAAAGAAAAACAAGACCTACCACGAAGTTAACAAAGTGGACATAACTTTGCAGTTGAGATATTCGTAAGTTCCTTGTATCGTGGCTGTATTTGGCATGAGAAATAATTGGGATTTCACATGTGAAAACTTTTGCAGACTCTTGGAATCCACAGGGGAGATGGGCTGCAGAGCTGTAGATCAGGGAAATGTATACACATATCTTGTCTTGAACTCAGCAAAAGATTTGATAAAGTGCTTCCATATTGTTGTCACTAAGCTGGAAAAATGTGAGTGGACTGGGGTATAGTTAAGTGACTGCACAACTATACTCACATAGTCTGTGTGACTGTGGATGTTCAGTAAATGATTGTGGAGCTAAATTGAAGTGAATTGGTCTGTGTTCATCTGTGTGGAGTGCCACAGCGGTGTATACTGCGTCATGCTAACCCCTGTTCTGTTCAGTATGTTGATCACAGATGCATGAGGGCTTCTGGGGCCACCTTGTAGACTACACATCTTCAGTCATATTGTTTTACCAAGAGCTTCTTAAATAGTTAAATCTAACAGGCTTTTTCAACTGTGTCCTACCTGCTGCTTCTGTGACATGTAACACTGACTTTTACCTGATTTTAGAAAAGCCGTCTTTGACTTCCAAGATATTATTCTTCTAGTTTCCCTCTGAACTCTGTGAATATTCCTCCTCCTCTGCTAATTTCACTTCTGTTACCCCCTTAACTATTCATCCTTGCTCTTCTTCCCAATTTTACTACTCTTTGGGTGATTCCATTCATGCTCCTGGCTATATAACCAAGAGCATGTAGCTTTTTATAATATGGTGACTTCCAAATCTGTATCTTCAGGCCAGACTAGTTTCCTAGGCACCAGAACTGTATATCCCATTCCACTTGTGGCATATCGTCTCCTCTCTTAATTCAATTAGTTCCGTGAAGCTATTCAACAGGAGCCATCTTAACCTCTCTTCCCCCATCTTAAAGTTTCTGATCATTGTAAAAGCATTGGCATTGGACACAGAACTGTGTTTGATTTTTTATACCCATTAATTACTACTTATACAAATCAGGGAAAATTACTTAACACATCTGTATTAGTTTATCATTGCTGCATAACAGATGACCACAAACTTAGCGGCTTCCAACAACATGTATTTATTACCACTTAGTTTCTGTGGGTCAGGAATGTGAGCATGGGATAGTTGATCCCCTGGTTAGGTGTCTTATAAGGCTGTAATAAAGGATTCGGCAAGGGTTGACTTCTTATCAGGTTCTTACCTGGAGAAGGGTTCATTGTCATGCTCCCTCAGGTTGTAATAAACTGTATACAACTTATTTGTATTTATTTGTAGCAAGGAGTTAGGTATAAACCTCAGATAATTATAAGCAGGTGTTTTACCTACATGAATATTTGATATGACATTCAGATGTCCTGTGGGATGTGGATCAGGGCTATGTTATATAAGATTGTCCTATGCATTTTTGATCTACACACATTAATACCATTAATGTCTCCTATGCATTATGATAACCAGAAACACTCCACAATTTTGAAACCACCTCTTGCAGGTGATACTGCCCTGTTGCAAGTCACTGGGTGAGAAGTTTAAAATATCATTTCTAACAAACAAATGTGAATTTTGTGACAGAGATCCATATAAATACATTCACTCATTTATTTAACAAATTCTTGTGAAGTAGCTCCACGTGGAAGGCACTCTTCTAGATGCTGTCTTATTCATGCAGTGAACAAGATAGCATCTTTCCTTCTCTCATGGAACTAATATACAACAATAGAAGGGATCTTGAGAATGGGTATTGATCTCTTAATACTCTTTTACACTTCAAAAACAAACCCCTTGAAAATATAGAACTGTCAGTTACTGAACTCTCTTTTCATTTCTTTAAAAAAATTTTAAATAAAAATAATTTTTTGTGAGAGAGAGCACACAAGTGGTAGAGAGGGGCAGAGAGGGAAAAAGAGAGAGAGAAAGGGAGGGAGGGAGAATCTTAAGCAGACTCCACACTCAGCGCAGAGCTCAATGTGGGGCTGACCCCATGACACTGGGATCATGACCTGAGCCAAAATCAAGAGTTGGGTGTTCAACCAACTGAGCCACCCAGGCATGTCTGAACTCTCTATTCTTTTACTCCTTGTTCAAAGTTCAATTAAAGTTTATCAAACAATGTTCTATGCAGAACTGGTGTGCCTAGTATACAATATATTTCTTCCTTTCCAAAATTTTTATCCCTGTCTTTGCCACATGAATTTTCTTTTCCAATCAATTGAACTACTGACTACTGTGAACCACACTTAAACTCTTCCATTTCTGTGGCTCCCATTACACTATTATCACTGTCTGGAGTACTCTGCAATGTCCTCATATTTTCATCTGTCAAAATTATATTCCTTTTTCAGAGACCTTCCATGAAGTCTTTTTGATTTACCAAAAACAGAGGTGATGTATCCCACTTTTAAGTTACTATGTGTCCACTTTTAACAATCCTTTGTTTTCTTGGATAGGACCAGAGACATTGCAGGAAGCCAATAAATATTTGCTTAAATAAAGGAAAGAAGAAAGGGAAAAAAAAGAAAGGAAAAGAAAATAAAAATTCTGCCTTGGAGTATGGTCATTTGTACATTTGACTAATGTGTAATCCCAACTTCATCCCATTTTTAAGCACTTTAAAGATAGGCTCTCTGTCTTAGTTTTTAGTTCTCGTCAGAGCCAAGTACAGCGTTGCATATTTATAGTTTATTCATTTCTCAGGAAACAACTGAATGCCTATAGTCTGCTAGAAAGTGTATAGGTGCTGGAGTTAAGCGCCTTGGCTCTGAAATTAGAGAAGCTGTGTTTAAATGCTACCCCTTCAACTTATTAACTGTGACGTTAGGCAAATTCCTGAGAATCTAAAGCTTTTTACTTCCTCATCTGTAAAATAATGATAACAATGATGATTATGGGGGTGGTGATGATGACGATGATGATGATGGGTAATGTACTGTGTACTGGGTACTCTATCAGGAATTAACATCCAAAACTAATATCTGGCATCAGACTGATCAAGGTTCAAATCCCAGCTCCGTGCTTACTAGTTGGGTGACCCTAAACAAGTTAATTACCATCACCAAGCCTGAGTTTCTTCAATTGTCACTTGGTTAAATGGAGATAAACATGCTAGTGTTTTCCATTGTTCACAGAATAAAATTCAAATGCTTAAAAATGGCTTAAAGCCCAGACCTACATGATCTGACTCCTATCTACCCATATAAACCCATTCTAACCTCTCATTTGCTTACTTCAGAGTGGTCTATTTTCCATTTTTCAAAAAAGCCAAGCACCTTTCCACTTGAGTCCTTTGCAGTGCCATATGACAGGTACATTGCCACGTTTATTCAAATTCACCTCTTCACAGAAGCCTTGACTGCCCACCTTATCTCAAGTAACCCTCTGCTCTGCATCTCCCTCATCATGTAGTCATTCTCTCTGACTTATTTATCAAAACAGATACATTATTTGTTATAATTACCTTATTAGCTTTTGGGGGGTCTCATTGTTTGCTTGTTTATAGCTGATTTCCAATACTAGAAAATAAGCTTCATCCAGGTAGGCCAGAGTGTGTGTTGTTTGCTAATCTAGTTCTAGTGGCTGGCACAGTACTCAACCCAATTAGGTGCTCCAAAAATAGAACTGTATGCGTAGTGAAAGAGTAAGTACTTCATAGGTTGTTAAGAAGTTTAAATGCATGATGCCTGGCAGAAAATAAATGATGAATTGGTATTAATTAGTAATATTGTTACTAATGATACTGATACAGAAATAGGCTTTTGTGAAGATTCCAATTTAGACAGGAAGATATGGGTATATAATAAGCCAAGCACTGCATGAATGGGGCTTTTGTGATATGGGGACATGTAGCTATGCTCAGGAAATATTTGCTAAACTGTTGCTTTAATGTGAATGCTCTTAAAGAACATGGCCTAAGAATAAGCCCAGCAGGAGAATAGAGAGGGTAGACTGAATACCAATCCTTTTTTTTTTTTTTAATATTTTTATTTATTTCTAGGGGAGAGAGAGAGAGAGCGTGAGCAGGGGAGGGTCAGAGAGAGAGGGAGTCACAGACCGAAACAGGCTCCAGGCTCTGAGCTGGCAGTCAGCACAGAGCCCGACGCGGGGCTCGAACCCACAAACCGCAAGATCATGACCTAAGCGAAAGTCGGACGCTTAACCGACTAAGCCACCCAGGCGCCCCTGAATACCAATCCTTCTAATTAGTTTTAACATGTTGTTACTTTGGAGGTAACAGCCAGCTATCCAAGGTAGAGTAACCAGTATAGGCAGGGGCTGTGTTCTATATGTGTTGACTTTATCACCTGCTCCATCCCAGTTGCTTAATATTTATCATATCCTGGTGTAGATCATGTTTGTACTTTCACAATCTTTTCACTCCTCCCTAGTGCTGGTTATCAAACAGGGACTTATGAGGATTTATTTATGCCCATAATCTCCTCATGGCATCTCTAACACTGCACAGTAAGTTCATTCAAATGAAGGCATATCCCTGCTATACAACTAGCTTCTAACCTGTTTGCTCCTAATGTTCTCCTATGTAGACATTTTGGGGCTGCTACCTCCCTATTTACTCTGCTTATGCCCTAAAATCATTCTCTTCAATTCTATAGACTATACATTTATCTTCATAGAATGTTCTATATCTGCATACCTTCTCCCCTCATCAGATTTTAATAAGTACAAGTTTATTCTTAGGAAACACATTTCCTCCTGTTAGAAATTCTTCAGAGCACGGTTGTAGAGATAAGACTGACCTCTCAAATTTTATGATTAGAACCACAAGGTTTCCATGTTGATAAATTATAGATATAGCAAGTCAGTTTCTTCTCCCACCAGGATTTCTGCTTGGGAATACTAAAACTGCCAAACAGTAAGAGAGAGACAACACGATCATTTTTTCTTGGTTGATTTTTCACATCAGGGATAGGCACTAGCAGAGGTTGAAATAGGAACATTAATTTTGTTTTAAACTAAGGAAATACAAAAAGCAAGCTCTTAGTGTTATGTAGAGAAGATATTGTTGAGGAGGGCTCTGATGGGTCATCTCTGAGTAATTTCAGTTTGTTGACTTTGTAGACACACAAGTTCAAAGATCAGATAATGCCCATCAAGTTTGATGAGACACTAATGACAGTTACCCTTCTGGCAATACTATCACTAAACTTATTAAGAGTAGCAAAGAGTCTGTCACTGAGCCTCTCTGAGGGCACAGCAGGCCCCTGGTAGGAAAACAGGGAGAGAAGGGACTGTGTCTGGGTGGATGGATAATGATTACAATTGACTAACTTTTAGAGGAAACAAGACTTTGCCTCTTCAGATTATCAGGCAATAGATTTCCTGTGAGTAACATTTGCAGAGACTCTCTCTGCTTTAGAACTATAAAAAGAAGCTTAAAATCCCACAAAAATTAATGTGTACTGCTAGAAGAGATTTCAGGGTGGTAGTGGTCATCATTATAAACAACAACAATAATAATTACAACTGTATATGGGACAGACAACATATATATAATAGCAACATAAAAATAGACAATGTCAGAGAAAGTAAAGAGCTAATGACCATAGCTAAAGGAATTGTTTAGCACCTAATGAATGTTTTTATGCTTATTTTATCTATTCATACAACAAACTCAGAAGATAATAAGCAAATAGCAGAGTTGAAATTTGAAATAAGAGCAGTTTGTCTTCAGGGCCTGTGTTCTTAACCACTGTACTGTATCATTCTGTTCTATTCTATATTTCATAATATAACATGACATAACATAACATGGCTTCTCTTGCACCTTGTATTGTCTTATTCATATGTGTATTTCTACCAGTTTGTAAGCTCCATAAGAATGGGGTCTGGGTCTGTGTAGTTTACCACTGAGTTTCCAGAAGCTGGCCTAGTACGTAAGTGTACATAAGTGTCCAAAAAATATTTACTGAATGACTAGTGTCATCCAGCAAAACTGAGACAAATTAGGCACTTTTGAACTTAAATACTGAAGGAGAAAATGCATCTTCTTTGAGAAACTCAAATCCCCCTCATTTTCTACAATTATGTGCTGTAACATTAGAAAGTAAGATTAACAAGGACATTGCCAACGGCAGGCAGAAGGCGGTAGACTCAGATGAGAAAAAAGAGAGAAGAGTTTTCTCAAAGGCTTTTACTATGTGCCCATCAATTTCTGAAAAGGCTTGGGATATAGCTCTGTATGACAGAAGTTAAATATAAGGGAAGGCTTCTTAAATTCAGAAAATGTGTTCCATTTTAATTACAATTTTATTTATAAGAGTATAATCAACTACACAGAGACATGAAGTACAAATTCTTCTTGGATCTTAGTCCCTCATACTCTTCTCCTAAAGAAAAAGTTGTTCAGTTCAGATTAGAACAACAAACTTATGTTTTTTACAGGTGCTGTGTCTAGGACACCACTTTGGAAGATCTGGAAGAAGCACATTATCACCCAAACATTCCAAAATCTCACCAATCTATAGGTATGAAGGAGGTCAATTATATCAATACCTATGCTTTTCCTTTCTAAGCTTATGTAGGAGTTTCAGTGCCTTTCAAAGTTCCATCATCATACAAATATTTTTAGAAATCCATAAGAGTTTTTGCTATAATTTTATAAATTAATGTGTCTATTATGCCATTTCATTTTCTTTTCTACTATAGTCACTAAAGCCCCTTTATTCCAGTTCTGAGGCTCTGAATCTTCATGTCACTCTTAAAAATTTAGTAGTCTCCTATAAGGGCAAAGTATTCACATACAAAGTTATTGGGGTTTGGTTCTGAAATGTTAGGCTATTTAGGGAGAGATCTCCTTTCTTTTCACAGTGATGATTCTTTGTCTCCTTGGAGTGTATATAGCCACTGGGGCAGCCAGATTAGCATGAAATTTTATTATCTGCCACCTCACTATGTCTTTGCTGTCATAGAATCCTCAAACCCTATTGTGAAATTGCCATTCTAGATTCCCTTTTCCCTTGGTATGAATTCTTTCTCAGGGGCTTTGCCATATTTCTGTGCCATCTGGCAACATTACTTTCTCTCTCTCCCAAAAAAAGTATGTCTGTGTGTATAAATCTGAATTACTCTCACCATGTTGAGAATCAACCCCTATGTAAATCAGTGAATACAAATAATGTGTAGGATGCCATCTAGCTCCATATGACAGTTATGTCTGACTGTGAGCCTTGGCTCAGCTGTGACCTCATCATGTAAGATACTGTAATAAATTTTGTTCCTAAGTCCCAAGATATGTCTGTCAATAGCCAAAACTTCCCTAGAGATCATATGCACTTCTTCATTGCAATCCTCCTTTTTTTTATTTAAAAGAGAAGTATTTGGGGACTGTATTAGTAATGGTTCTCTTTATATATATAATATATGTAAATATATAAAAAATATACATATATAAATAAATATATATAAATATATAATATACATTGTATATTTATGATATATATAATATAATATATATGTCATATATATATAAGAAATTGGCTCGTGCAATATGAAGGCTGAGAAGTCCCAAGATATGCAGTTGGCAAGCTGGAGACTCAGGAGAGCCAATGGTGCACTTCCAGTCCAAATGCCGGCAGATTTGAGGCCCAAAAAGAGCCAATGTTTCAATTTGGGTCTGAAGGCAAGAGAAAAAGGATATTACAGTTTGAAGGCAGTCAAGAGGAGTTTCTTCCCACTCAAAGGAAGGTCAGCGTTTTTGTTATATTCAAGTCTTCAACTAATTAGATGAAGCTCACCTATATTAGGAGGGCAATGTGCTTTATTCAGTCTACAGATTCAAATGCATATCTCATCTAAAAACTTTCTCACAGACACACTCAAAATAAAGTTGATGAATATAGTGAACTATCACAGAGATCTTATTCCCTGAGTCCCATCTTCAAAGATGTGTTTATCTACTAAATTGTTCTAGGCCTGGATAGAAGGCGATCAAGTCCCCAAGAAGCCAGGAAAACGGGGTCTTAGGCTTTGGAAAAAATGTAGAATGGAGCTATAGCATAGAATCTCTTATATGTAATTATCAAAGGAACTCAGCTGAAAAATAGTCTCTACCAACTACCAACAAGAAAAGGGAGACAGTATACCATCAAACATTTCAGAAAGGCAGCAGCTATAGAAAGAAACAGAAGATTCTGGAGTGAAACAGTACTGTCCCCATCACCAAGAAGGCATTTGGGAATGTTAACAGAATTCTGAGAATTCTCATTAGTTCTTCTAAATCTAGAGAGCATAAAATTAGGAGTATACACTTATGTTTTCCTTTCTCAGACTGGTTGATTGACAGTATGAAACTGTAGAAATGAACAATGCTGATTTTCTTTGAAAGAAGTTATATTTTTTAGGTCAAAATTAGATTATAAATGACAGAAAACGGAACTTAGTACCTAATTAAGATATACATGTATTTCTGTCTTACATAAATGTCTGAGTAGGTGACCCTGGTCTGGGTTATGCTGCTGTCAACTCTGGGCAACCTGAGGCTTCTTCTGTGATCCACTATGTGTTGTTCTGACTGCATGTAAAAGAAAATGACACTCACATTCCAAGCAGTGGGATAGAGGCAAGAACAAGCATGCTGTCTCTTATGGAAGGTCCCTGAAAGCTTTTACACATTTCACTTGCATCCAATCAGCCAGAAATTGGTGACTACACTCAACTGCAAGGGAGATACAAATATGTAGTTTTTATTCTGATGAGTAGTGAGCACACCTTTTGATCAGGAGTTCTACTGCTTCGTGAAAAACTGAATGGATATGGGAGAGAAGCAATCCTAATACTGATTTTAAGGATCATCCCGAAGTCTGAGATTATCCCTGAGGGAGTGGCATATTTTCCACAATTAGAGGAATTTAACTCCATTATAGGACATTTAACAAATTCAAGAAGAGTAGAAACCCTGGATTATAGAAGAGGCTGCCGATTAGTTTATACCAGCTTTGATCTCTTTACCTTACCGTTTCTGCCATGTCATCAGGTTCCAGAAAATGTTCATGGAACATAAACACTGTAACGCCTCAAAGTACATGGATAGTTTAGAAGAGAAAACGAACTGGTTTCTGATATTTTAAAAAGGCACTGGAAATTTATTTATACTATAGAAAAGAAAAGAAAATTAGAGAATTGGGATAAACTGCTCAGGGATGAATAAATGGAAAAAATGGCTTGGCACAGCTATTTAAGTAAGCAACTTAACCCACCCCCTGCCTTTTAATTACAACTAAAGACAAAACCCAACTTTGAAGAAACAAATACCTAAGGAACAGATGAAATCTCACAAGAGATTTATGTTATGAAATAATTTAAGAATAATTAAATAATAAAAGAATAATTAAATACTTAAATTTAAGAATAATTAAAACAAGAAATCAAAGAGGAGAAGACAGAACAGCAGAATGAGACTAGAAGGGAGGTTGCAGGGCCCCCTGGGTTGGTTAGGTGTCCGACTCCTGATTTAGGCTCAGGTCATGATCTCACAGTTCATGAGATTGAGCCCCACATTGCAATTCTCTCTCTTTGTTTCTCCTCCACTTTTGCTTTCTCTCAAAAATCAATAAATTAATTTAAAAAAAGAAAGAAGGAAGATTGCATCCTAAAGGAGACAAAGTAATGATCAAAATCATACCATTTGGAACTGTCAAGGATGTCAGACTAATAATTAGTAAATATCAGTTATTAATGATATATTTATATTACAATAAATGAATGCAAATAATTCAAGGGTAGACACCTGAGTGTGTTTCCCTCTGAAACATGACCAAAAAAGTTTTGGGGCTTGTGCATCGCATATATCATTAGATTGTGGAGATTATATCAGCTCTCCAAACAAAAACATTTATTTTTCTCAGTAAATTTAATTCCTTTCTTTTAAATCCTCCAAGACTGAAGAAACAAGTGTGGAGTGTGAAAATAGCATGCAGTATTTGACATTTTAAAATTTGTTTTCTACTAGTTCCCTACAAAGAATAGCCTGCTCCAGTGCTGGCCTGAGATTTGGACCACAACAAAAGCTCAGCATGGTGAGGTGCATCCCCTGTACAGACGAGACAGTTGGCAATTTACTCAAGCCTTCTTGTTAGCATTTGTTCCACCCACTCCCTCCTCTGCTGGTTTCCTTGAGATTGCTACAGAAGTCAGGGAAGACACACACGTATGTACGCCTCTGAGAAGTGGTTTACATTTTTCTACTTACATGAACTATATTTATCTAAACGAAAACTTGGCTTGGAAAGGTGTTTGTATTATGGCTAGGTCTGTTTGTCTACATGTCTTTAATTTATGCAGTATATGTTAATTACTTTTTTAATGTGAAAATATTTTGACATTGCTTCTTCTCATTTCTTTGACTTCTTGAATAATTTTATCATGAGGCTGCCTTTGAAGCACATCTGCTCTCTGGGCTTCTAGCCTTTTATTCAGTGTGCACACCCTTCAGCACTGGTGCTCATGCCTCTTGTTCATGAAATCTTAAAACATTTTTTAGCAAATTGGAATATTATTGCAGAGGTGACTTTAGGCAATCTCATTTTTGAAGGTTAATTCTGGATAATCACCCCATCTAGACATTCAAAAAAGAGTAAAGATACACATTTAGACTAATCAAATTTAGACTTATTCATGTCCCAAGAACAAAACAAGGTACTTAGTTCTGAGCCGAGGCAGGTCATTCAACAAAATTGGATCTACCTGACCCTCTCAGAAGCTATATAATGTGTTCTATCTGTAGCCAAAGGATGATCAAAAAGATGCAATTGTTCTTTACGTGAGAGGAAGCATCATGTGAATTCAGATATAACACTTCTTACCTGCTCTACTTTTAAAATCTAAGAAATGTCCACGAGGAAGGTGACATGTATTTGTGAACTTGGGGAATGGATCTGGAGAGGTTTCATCTCTTCCACTTAAATGCGTTTACCAGCTTTTTAAAATCAAATGCCACAACTTAGAGTGCCCACTCCAGAGATGAGTCCCCTCGCCTGTCCTTGTGCAGTGCACACATGATGCTCCTTATCATTATCCCCTTCTGACAAAGCATCTTTCTAATGGGTCATTTAAGTAACTGAAGAGAAGACAAACACATAGTTGAGAAAGGCTCTTGTGGACTAATCACTTTTCCACACCGGCGATAAAATGTTATGGTTTTTTAAGCTGGTATTTCTGAAACATCTTGTTAAAAGTTACTATTAGGAAATGATCACAGGTACAATAGGAATATTACTTGCTGCTGCTAGCTTGATATCTGGCCTATCAAAGAATTTAGAAAAAAAAAAAGTAGAACTGCAGTGCAGATTTTTCTCAGGATATGTTGAAGCAGCCTTTGCTATAGTTGTGAGATTTTAAAAAGTATTTTCCAAGACATCTATCTTGTACAGACAAGACTATTTTAAATTGGACTCATTATATCATTTGTTGTCACAGCCAACAGCCGTGTGGAGGCTAGTTAACAAATGAAAAATGAACCTTTCTAACTTGTTTACTTTATATAGATGCTTTCTTTATTTCTCCCCCCCCCCCCCCCCCCCCCCCCATTGACTTAGGGGATCTTGTTACAGTACTGCCTGACAAAAATTAAAAATGTGAAGGCTGAAAATACTCTAGACATTATGCCCCAGTTCACATA